>NC_133537.1:330669966-330674966 GCF_048544455.1 Silene latifolia
ACCAAAACTAATAAAAGGAATTACAAGGTTCTCATACGGTCTACTGCTAAAACTATCAAAGCTACAAGACTTCGTCGACAATGGAAGACTTCTAAGCGCCACGTGATGACTCATCCCGGCTATCCCATACGCGTCATATCACACACTGCTCAATAATCGCTCACCACCCCGAATGGATCACCACGATTTTAAAACATTTAAACGGGTCGTACTAATCGCACAATTCAATACATATATCAACAATAAGATAAACAGACAAATTTGAACCGCCACACACACACACACACACATCCAACCAACCATCTCAATCATCGATCGTCCACTTGGACCGCCAGCGCCGATGGGGACCGCTGCCGTTCCCACCTAAGCCCCGCTCATCGTACGAGCGATAACCCCGTCCATTAATGTGCACATCCCCTTTCGTGGCGGGTTCCACGAAAGGCGAAACTAGGGCGTGAGATCACTCCCGCAAGTGACCCCACTCAGCCGAGAACGCATCTCGAGAGCCATCAACGAACACAACCACAATCACAATCACAATTACAATCATCATATCAATCAGCTAATTACAAAGACATCACCAATATCCCATTATGGGACTAATGCGAGTAGGAAATCCTACCGGAAAGCACAACACGCAGACGGTATCTACAAATTTGTATCAAAACGGCTCCTCTACGAATTCTCCTCCTACCATACAACACATAGATGCTACCATTCAAATACTACTCATAAAAACCCCCAATTCCTAAATTAGGGTTTCACCAATCTTAACAAAACATCATAGAAATTATATTAAAAGCTTACCCTCGACGCAAGGAATCCAACGACACGAACTACGATACGAACCGACCGTCTGAACTCCGGGAATTGTCAAGAACGCGATTAGGAAGAAGAACAAGTTGCTTTCTCTCTTAAACAGATTTTAGGTTTTGTAAAAAGTGATTTAAAACAATGACGACTATGTTTAAATACCTTAATCGCATAATTAACAAAACCCGAGAAAACTCCCCGTAAAACCGGACACTCGATCGAGTACCCAAGGTACTCGATCGAGTACCCCCCTACTCGATCGAGTACCCCAGCTACTCGATCGAGTACCCAACAGGTCAGAAACTATTTTATCTCGCAACCTACCCTTACTCGACAGAGTAAGGGCTACTCGATAGAGTACCCCAAGACTTACAAATACGGAGTATTACAGTCTTCCCTCCTTAAAAGGAACTTCGTCCCCGAAGTTCAACCCATACATAAAAACAACCATACAGACTCGACCAAGACACAACAACATAGCTAAGGACTCAAGAACTCGACCGAACATAGAACATGAACTCTTAACACCCACTCCACCAACTATGTTTACTTCCCTAACATGGTTCACTATATCGTATCTACCACATATATATCTCTCACAACACCAACTCCATACATAACCAACTACCATCTCTAATGCTGCTAGCTCCATAATATCATCAACTATCAAATCCAATACCAAGACACTCATAGACATCGAACGGGATGTTACATTCTACCACCCTTAAAAGGAACTTCGTCCTCGAAGTTTACTCACACTCATAACTCATCATCCAACTGTCAATACTAGCGAAATATTCTCACACTCCTAAACGTCACGCTACTACAAGCACGGTCATGACCTTTAACACTATCAACCACAACATATACAAATCCATATCTTATGCTACACCAACACTCTACTTCCAAATATACTACCATATGAACAATCATCAAAATCTCTTTTATCGCATCCTACTCCTCTTAAGATAAATGTTACGTCCTCGTAACCTACTAATACTAAACCATATCTATATCTCATTACCCTCTGTACCACCACATGTCAAAGATAACTGTCTATAAACCAAACACTCACCATTCTTATATCCAAGGCTCTCATACATAAACATTTCCCATTCCTCAACTCATTCGGCATAACACCTAACCTATACCATAAACTCGTAGCAACTCGCCATACCCACTCTTCATTATTACTGCCAAACAACATATCTCTCTATGTAAGGCACTTATCTCCCAGAAGCATAACTCACGATCCGCACTCGTTACGTACACGCACACTAGATCCTCAAGTTCTTTCTTTCATTACCGCAAAATTCATACACAACTTATCATGACACTAATTTCCCCAACACCCTACACTCACTGTCTCAACAAAAGATTATGAACTACCTGCCGCTTTCAGCTCATTACAACACATGTTCCACGAATCATTTTCCATTACCATGTCTACCGATGTCTCATCTGAAAACAAGATCAAAATTACCGTAACAACCTCTCACAACCGTGTCCCATCAACAGATTATCACTATCCCATGACAACAACGAAACATATACGACTCTATTTCATATCATACTATGCCCTCATTCCCAACTCAACCTGGTAAAGAAAACATGAATAAGCAAGACAACTGTCTATCAGCACAAACTGACACTCGCAGAGGGCAACATCAAACAAAACAACAATCTATGTATAACTGGTATGTACTTTCGAAACTCGAATCATAATCATCCCGCCTACTCCACCACAACCGGTGACGGCATCACAACACCGCCACCAACAGCCACACCGTAGTGCGAAAATACCCGCATCACAACACTAAATATCGTGCCCGGATCACCACCCGAGGCACCACAACCACATCGATAGACATCACAACTACATACAATTCCATAAATACTGACTCGGAAAAACCTTTCGGACAAGAAAACTTACTCAAATCCACTTTACTCAATCACAACGCAACATATTATATGAATAAACAGATAAGCATTTCATGAACATCATCTCTACCATTTCACGGAATACACATGTGTTATTAATACACATCAAATTATAACTAGCCATGTCAAATAAATCAAATTATTACCTTTTTGGATATCATTCAATTAAATTACCGTGTCCAACACATATATTACAGAACATTCATAAAACAACTTTATAATTATCATACCATACCACTTCTTGTGAGGTCAGGACCTCACACAAACATTTACACATATCATAGACCCGTAATCACAACCAACTAGTCAATCCCGACCACGTAAGTCACCACTCGAAAAAGGTTACTCGCCGCCCGAGTTTAACTTATGTGCCCTTCATAACATATTCCCCCATTCGCACAACCATCACTTCCTGCCAAATATAATCACACCTTCACTATTCAACTAATAGCGTCCGCCTCATCTAACCACATCTTATACCCTCTCACAATCATACACAACAATCAGGTCCCTACCAAATCAACCTCTTTAGAATTGCTACCTTTCTAATATTCCATCACTCTTAGCCATTAGTGATAACACCACAATGCCACCATTTGCTCGTATATCAAATCTCTTTCACTCATATCAGAATAACATGGTTTTTCTACCATTTTTGGTTAACGTTGCAAATAACGAACATCAAACCCATCCACAGAATTACCTCAACATTATTCCCAACGCTATCTTATTTATATTGTCATCCAACTCTCCACCAAATATCTCGTATCGTGCCAATACTCCACCAACTTCTTACTCCCTTAATTCCTCGAAACTCATTACCAATCATGTTGCTCTGAAACTCCTATATAACCTTTAGCTAACATCCTCGTGATACCATCACACATTTCGATGATTCCTTATCTTTATATCACATAGCTCCGGTGAACATTTTCCTCAGCTTACTTTTATCCTTCTTTTCTCTTTACACTCAATAATACCAATTAATAGTTCAACTCCTTATTCCTTCTAGCCAACTCGTTAGAAATCTGGTCACCCCTTCGTTGCTCCAAAACTTAATTCCATTATTTTCTACCGACATCATCTCACTCTTTCTTACCATTGATCTTCTCTTATTATGCTATCACTCATACTTGCCACTAATCTTTCCATAGAACCAACGTTTAATGTTCAAACAATCGCATCCCCCTTTTTACATCCCTAGAAATCAGAATTCATTTAATACCGTTAATTACCCAAGGAAATCACACAGTAGTTTCATCTTTTAATAAACCAAACCTCCCAACTCACTTACTGTCTACAATACACCTCGCGACATGTCTCCACAAAGTTCACTATATATTACTCTTCTCAACCCCTTTAAACGAACTTTCACTACATAAATCCATAATCCACACGACTCCTAACCATTTCCCTCCATAACTCTTTACACATCTCAAGCTGCCACTATCCACATTCTTACTTTCAATCTTTTCATTCTCACGTTCATTATACTCACATCATCCCTTGCCTATATTCACTTATTTTTACATTACTCAACACACAATCATATCACTCATCCCGTCTCGCAGAACGTGCGCCATGCCTCAATAAACTATATCAATCTTCCTTTTCTTTTTCCACCATCTATCATAATCACATATAACTCATGTCCTCCCCACCGAACCCATACTCATCACAGTGCCACTCTTTACATCATAAGATTGGGTAACTTACGCTTCAGGACCAACACATACGTAAACAATGCATAAAGAAGTAATACAACACCTTTGAATTAAACATAATATGCAACGAATGTCAAAAGACAAACATATGACCCGAAATACGCATATGACCTGCACAGACCCCACTCGATCGAGTACCAGAACCTACTCGATCGAGTTGAGGCTACTCGATCGAGTGCCCAACATGCTCGATCGAGTGCCCCGACTTAACCCAAAAACGGACCTTCCGATCTCGACTTACTCGACCGAGTAGCCCGGCTACTCGATCGAGTGACCCCATACTCGATCGAGTGCCCGAGGTACTCGATCGAGTGCCCAAAAACACGATTCTGGTCAAAATAACGACAAGTACCCACTCGATCGAATCAAACCCACTCGATCGAGTCATGCAGACTCGTGAATACTACCCGAATGTTATCTCACATACCCTAACATACTATGCATTCATTATTATTTCAACATTATGATTACAACTACGCATTCAAATCCGCGCGACTCCTCATACAATTAACAAAATAATCT